>NC_056725.1:1113438366-1113453366 GCF_019279795.1 Protopterus annectens
CCGGATCGCAAGAAAAATAGAAAAATATAGAATAAACCTGCAATATAACACATATCATGATTTTCCCATATAGTCAATGGCAGGCATGTTACACCACACCATGGTGCAAGGCTTGCTAAGGGGCTGTGACAGTGTTTTGTGCGGTAGCTAGGAATTAGTAGGCAATGCCATGCAAATGAGAGGAGTAATAGTGAATCACAGATTCCCCGCTAGTGTAAGGATGCACCTCACAGCATAGTATTATAACACCAAGGTGTGCCCTTGAGATAAAGATGACATCAAGAGAGGGGTGTGCCACCTTTGCTGTAAGCAAATTGGAGCATTGCTAATCCGGTTTGCCCACAGCTATGCAAAGCTGCAGGATAGGGGTGTGTCAAACTGGCTATAGCTTTGCTTAGCTGAGAGTACATAAGGTAACCAAGTATGCACGTGAACGGAGATGAAAATGCTCTTAAACCCGGTAAATAGGTTTGTGCGGTGTGCACCAGAGCTGAAACAGGAAGGATATAGGAAAGAAGTAAGGAAATGCTGCAGCAGGGAAATTGGAGTACAAATGACTAATTAACACCTTGGAACTTACAGTGGGCCATTTACAACAGTTAACAAGGCTGCAAGCAACTACCTGCAGAACAGGAAAGGGGAGGGGCTGTACCGCAAAGAAAACAGTAAAGTGTCACAGCAGAACAAAGCAGAGTTGCAGTATATCAGCTACAAGACACATTTTGCAACACATGACTGGGTAAGGAAAGTACAAAATAAGAAAGATGGCAGGTGGATGCATGGCTGATAATGGGAGGGGATCCAGGTTTAAAAGTGAATTAAAGGGCAACAGATTAATCAAGACATGCAAGCATAACTCCACACTAAAGGCCCCACACTTGCAGTACTCACTGTAAAACCCATAATTAAGATACCCTGCAGCTGAAATTGCTGTTACACACCCAATGACATCAGCAGCATCCATAGCAAAATAGTATAAATTGTGAAAGCACCTCACACACAGTTGTGTATTCCCATACACTCTGCACCATTGGTGTATACAGATGGGGAACTTTTAGTATGTACATGTTAGGGGCTGCCATAGCTTTGATCCACCAGCATGTATTGGAGACTGAAGGTGGTGTGGGGGATGATGCACATGACCACCTTAGGCACCAGAAGAGGAGAATACTGTTCAGACCCAGAGTAACCTACCAGTTCTTCATGACCTGGAGATAGTAGAGCGTTACAGGGTGGACAGGGACACCCTACAGCAACTTGCTGAGCTGTGCCGGCCATGCCTCAGAGCCAGAACAAACAGAAGGGAACCCATCCCAGTGGATACAAAGGTATGTGTAAGCCTGAGAATACTAGCTACAGGTACCTTTCAAAGGCCAACTAGGGATATCATGGGGATCTCACAGGCATCAGAATCCAGGGTACTTCACCAGTTCCTGGATGTCATGTTACCACATGCCAACGAGCACATATACTTCCCCTGAGCGGAGGAGGAGTTGGCCAGCAATATGTGTCTCTTCCACCATGTGGCAGAATACCCAGAGGTACTGGGTGCAATAGACTGCATGCACATACACATCAAGTCACCACCTGGACAGCAGGGTAGGTGCTACATAAACCACAAGGGATACCCCTCCATCCACTACTAGGTCATGTGCAATGCCCAGGGCATTGTCATGGATGTGTGTGCTGGCAGCCCAGGAAGCTATCATGACTCCCACATCTGGCATGCCTCACAGCTGTATCAGGTATTTGCCAGGGGGGACATCCCATATGGCCACCTGGTGGGGGTTGCTGGCTATGCACTGGAACTGTGGATGATGACTCCCATCAGAAATGCACACACAGCCATGCAGGGATGCCATAATGAGGCCACACACAAACCAGATTCATCATAGAGCATGTGTTTGGGATGCTTAAATCTTGGTTCCATTGCTTAGACATATCTGGTGGAGCCTTGCAGTACTCTCCAGGCATGTGTGCCCACATCTTCATAGTATGTGCCATGCTACACAATATGATCCTGTGGAAACAGCTGTAGCAGGGACAGAATGGTGAAGGCCTTCACAGCCCACCACCATTGCCAAGGGTCCCACATGCACAGAGGTACTCAGACCATGAACACCTTGAGCCAGCCCCAATAGGCAGACAGACGCGTGCCCAGTATGTCAATGCCTTTGCAAGGAGGGAATGTAAAGCACACACACTGACAGTTTAGGCACCTAGGGACTGACACCTTTCTCCACCTGCACACACAGTAAAAATGGATGGTACACACAAGACTACCTGTAAATTGTCATGTATAGGCAGTCTACTGTGTGCATCCAACATAGGCAGTCCTCAACTATTGCACACACAATAGCCACTGGCACAAGGTAAGTCAAAACCTGAACAGTAAAGTGAGCTATCAGTATGTACTGATACTGTATGTATAGGTTCATAGGTTCATTGGTAGGTACTTGGCTTAACTGCCTGAAAGCATTCATAAGCCTAGCCAAAATGTGTCAGCTTTTGCCACCCCATTGATTCATTAACTGTTGGTCTGTGGAGCAGAGCCAATGGTGGGATCCCTGGGGTGTATCTACTCTTCCCCATCCACTCCTCAAGGTTTCTCTTGTAGAGTATTAGTGAGGGGCTCTGTATAATGTAATTAGGGATGTTGTTCCAAAGTATGGGGAGTTTCTGTGACAGGAATCCGTCCCTCCAGCATCTTCCAGTTATTGTTGTGGCAAGGTTTAGTTCACTACAGCATGTGGCTCACTGTGACATGGATTCTCATAGGTGGAGCATATCCATTAAGCCTGATTTCGATATGGTTTGGTTGGCCAGCAGAGATCATCTCAGAGTAAACGAGATGCCATTGAGTAAAGTAGGAGTTTATTCAGTCTGGCTGCATAGGACATATGTTTGAGGCCAGTAATCCTCTTGGCGAGGTACATTTGTGGACCTTCCAGCTGTTGGATGTGTCTTCTGAGGTACATCCCAAATGGGTTACTATACTCTATGATGGGACTGATGAGTGATGAGTAAAGGGGCACTATAACCTCAGTATATCTAGATGCGAACCCTTTAGTAATCAGATGGCCTACATAGAAGGATGACCTAACTACTTTGGAGATAGTGATCTACCTTAGTCCCCAGGTACCCTATTACCTCATCTGTATTAAAGTGGCTGCCACTTATGTTTTAATATGTGGGTGCTTAATATTCCACAATGAAATGACCATGCAGTTTGTGGCACTTAGCTGGAGGCCATGACTTTGACACCCTGTGTTGGTCTCTGTGAGGGTCCTTGAAGGATGTCTGTGTCAGCTGGACTGTCAATCATGGTTCCCAATTTGCAGTCATTGCCAAACATGGTCTGCCGTAGTCCACCTGTGTTTGCCTGTACCTCTGAGAAGTATATGCCAAACAGTAGGGGGTCCCAGGACTGAGTCCTGTGGGATACAGGTTGTGACTGGTTAAGAGTTGGACCTGGAGACTGCTAGTCGTACCATGTGGGTTCTGTGTGTAAGCCCGTTGGCAACTCATTCTGTGATGTATGGGTGTATGTACAGGCTGGTGAGTTTATCAATAATACCTGAGTGGGGAATGGTATCAAAAGCCTTGGTGAGGTCCAGGCAGTATGTGTGAACCACCTCTCCCCTCATCTAATGTCTTGGTGACTGTCTGTAAGATGTCAAACAGATTCAGTAGGCATGAACTGCACTCAACCAAGCTGACCTGGGTTGGGTCAAGTGTTTGGAGGTTACCAATGTCTTTGTTAATGAATGCCATGAGGGCGCACTCCATAGCTTTGCAGACCAGGCTAGTCAGGCTTATGTGGTGGTAGTTACCATGGTCAGTTGTGTTTCCACCTTGGTGGAGTGGAATAACCGTTGCCATGCACCATTGTTTGGGCATGTAGCCTGTGTAGAGGCTGAGGGTGAAAAGCTTAATTAGGTGGGGGGTCAATTTATCTTATAGTGTTTGGAAGATGCAATCTGGGACACCGTCTGCCTCCATTGACGCTGTGTATTGTGGTTAGAGAGGGCCATTTCCACCTGTGTGTCACTGATGTCTGGGATACTGTACTTTTCGGGTATTGTTGTGGGCTCTTTAGGGGGTGAAGTTTGCACTGAATGTATCTGCAAGGACATTGGCGATATCAGTAGGGTCAGTATATTTTGTGCTATATTGCACCGGCACAATACAAATCTGTGTGTTATCACTTAGATCCTTGACATAGCCAAAGAAGGCTTTGTGGTTATCTTTTGAATCCTTGCCTATTTTCCTGTTGATGTTAGCCTTGCATGATTTCATGAGGGACCTATGTTCCTTACTAATACTGGTCATGGATGTCTGCCCTTCTTGGGATTTGCTGTTTTTCTGGACTACTGTCCTACTTCTCTTGTATAGTCTGTTTATTGCAGGGGTCCACCAGTCTGGTGTCCTTGTCTAGGAGGAGTGAGTCTTGGTTTACCTGTGATGGCACGATCTGTACATCCTTGTAGGTGCTTACAGAGTACATTTGTAAATCTGTCTGTGTCTTGAGCAGTGTTTTCCCTTAGTGTAGGGGCTACAAAACCCCCCACCCCTGTCTCTAGTAGTGTGAATTTAGCTGTAGGAAAGGTATACGCTGTGGTTTCTGTGGGTGGGGGAAATGGATGGGTGTGGAAACAGTGAATAGTTCGTGGTCAGATCTAACCAGTGACTGGTTTACCTCCACTGTGGTGCACCTGTCACCCATGTTGGTGATTACCACTTCTAGTATGTTTCCACCCCTCATTAGGGAGTTTACCATCTGATACAGGGCATATGAGGTGATAAATTCCAAGAAGCCCTGGGCCTGGAAGTGAGTACTTGAGTAAGTTTCCCAGTTAATGGTAGGGTAGTTGACATTGACCAATACCAGGGTGTGTGCTAGGACTGTCATGTTTTCCACTATCTCCAGGTAGGTGGAGTGGTGGTCCTGGATCCTTGAGGGTGATCTGTAGCAGGCCACAGTTTTCATTGCAGTTGTGGCTGATGTTAGCTGCACATGGATGATCTCAGAGGTATCATGTTGCCCCACTAACCTGGAGGTGTAGGTATCCCTGATGAATATGGATACACCACCTCCATGTCTGTGTCAGTCCATGTTCTGTGTCCAAAATGTGTGGTATAGGTTGTAGTCTGGTAGTGCCGGTGTGCTCTCAAGAGCCTTAAAACAGGTCTCAGTTACTGCATCGATGTTGACATTGTCCATACTGAGGAGTGCTGTGAGTGTGTGCATATTGTGATCACAACCCTGGTTTTGAGTAGCATAAACCTCATTGATTCTGCTATTGTGCTATTTATGGAGGTGGAATTCACCTTTGAGACTTCCCTAAAAATGGCACCATGTGGATGCAAAATAGCCTTGGCCAGTATTCCAAAGCCTAAGACTGACACATAAGCCGGTATGGTAGTGTTGCATGCATGTTTCCCATCTGTGCTTGTTTCTCATCTTTCCTGTAGGTAACCTACTGGTAAGCAATAGAAAGCCTTAAACTTATACAAGTCTTCTAGCTTCCAAGATAGGCTTTTGGAGTGATTAAGTATCAGTGTTCTGTATGTTCTTGCTGCACTTAACTGTTTTCTGACTACTTGGTGATATTTCACTGTATATTGTGATCTGAAAGCTCTGTTTATTCACATATTATGGCTGTGATGGCCTGCACTTTAGAGGTTCACAGATAGGTAGTAGGCTATCTGCTCAAGGGCAATTAGAAGCATAGCTACAGTGTGTTGGCTTTTTCTGCACCATTGATGAAATAACTGAGCCTCTGTCAAGCATAGCCATAAAGTGATTCCAGACAGAGTTGACGGAAGCTGTTGAAGACTGGGGCGGTGGAGGGTGATAGGGGCACTTAGTAATCTAAAGAGGTCATGTTAACTTGAAAAATCAACACCATTCAATTTCCACAACAGGTCATGCAGCTATAAAACTGAATGGGCTCCCCAACCCCTTGGCTAAATGGTTCTGGGACACATGATCCCAGGGGTGTACATTCTGTTACCCATTCACACATCAAGGTTTCCCTTGAAGTGTATCAGTAAGGGGCTATGCAGAATGTAATCAGGAATGTAATTTATAGTCTCTCATTTCATTTGTTATATGTTTTTATTTCAAGAGTAATTGAAGCTTGATGGGTTTGGGCGTCTCTGCCCTTTGCTTAGCCTAGCTTATACATATAAATTGTCTAAATAGGAAATAGGCAGAAGCAACGTTAATGTCAATAGTGTAATGGTTACAGCATTTGCATAGTATCTGTGCATTTGAGGTTCAAATCCCAATAAAGTCAGGGATGTTTATCATATTAAAAAGTATACCTTAACCACAGCTTGCATATATAGGTAGTATTCGTCAGTATAATAAACATTTGAAACACCCTTATAAAACCATGTATGCTGGAGATTAAAGTCAACAGAGAATGTAATGTTATGTAAGCACATAGTGAGATGTTACTTCACTGAAATGTATATATCCTGAGTAGTTAGCATATGTGGCCGTGTTTGCGTGCTCAGGTTATCTGTTTTAAAGTTTAACTGCTGCTTTAATGTCACACAAACACTTTTAAACATGCTTACAACTGCTTAAATTTGCCTTATTCTGGAGTAAAAAACATTGCTAAAGCATCGCAGGTGTTGAAACCTGGGCCATGCACACTATAGTCATGGGACTTACCACTAAGCCAGCTGAGCTTTATACATGTTTCATGGTCTTTAGACTACACCTTATACTATAGGCATTCCACAGTACTGACCACATCACTTTGTGTACATATGTACAGTACATTGTAATGTACTGTATTTTGTGAATCAACATATGCCAGTCTACATATGTATAACTGGTACAAATGAATGCTAACTATATATATATATATATATATATATATATATATATATATATATATATATATGTACACACACACACACACACACACACACACACACACACACACACGTCTGTGATGTCTGCACATAGATATAAATATATATATATATATATATATATATGCATACAGTTACATCTATACCCATATATATAAACATCTATGAATGCACTGCGTGACACAGAAGCAATCCAAAGGAATTAAAGTGTATACAAAACACATGCAGCTCTGGTATTATAACTATTAATATTAACCTAATTCACCATAGAAGGGATGGTTGTTGTGTATGTGGTGGGGGAGGAATGATGGGTAATGAAATCATGCATCAAGGAGAGCCTAGGTTGGATGTTCAATAAGTGAACTGGAGGGGTATACATGGAGTATGGGGACAACATAAAAAGAACACAAAACAAGAACCATTCTCATCCATAATACACTCTGTCATGTCACTTTGCAACACCTAATTCTACAAACATATGAACATTAACATTAACATTAATCATACATATGTACACCAACTGACTGTCACATTTGTTTTCAGTAGTGAGGAATGCCTGTAGTAAAATGTATATTTTAAATACCATAACAGGTGTACATATGTCAGATGCGTTAGTGGTAAAGTCTGTGACTGTGGTGTTCATGGTCCCGGGTTCAAGGGCTGTTAATTTATTTTGAGGGCCAGAATAAGGGTTGTTGGATGCAGGTGGATTAAATCACTTTTAAGCAGTTGTAAGTGGGTTTGCGCTGGTTTGCGTGATGGTAAGCGGCACTTAAACTTGGTTAAATGGATAAGTGCTTCACAGGTTTAACCTTTGCTTAACGTCACTCAGTACATGGGCATACCTGCTTACAACTGCTTAAATGTGCGTTATTCACACTTTCCCTACCAGTGCCTACTCTGAGAGGTAAAATAATAACCCCTTCCAGGATTAGAACCCGCAACCATGTACACCATCCTAAGAGTAACATACCACTAAGCTACCTGAGATGAACCTATGCCTGTGGTGTATTTAGACAGGTTAAAACACAAAAGGGAGGAGTGTGTGGAAATAGGACAAGCCGCCATGTATGAGAGAGATACTTAGATACATATAGGTATACATATATATATATATATATATATATATATATATATATATATATATATATATATATATATATATATACATATATATATATATATATATATATATATATATATATATATATATATATATGTAGATATATAGATAGGTTAAAAACATCTACACATCTATGGAGGTACAGATAAACGTATGCAATAATATATATTATATATAAATATATATATATATATATATATATATTTATAGACATACATACATACATGTGCGTATACAGCATCTGAAGTGTTCATATCTGAGTATAACATGGACCATAGCAGTCACACATTCTGCCCTCCCCAAAACAATATGAACATAACATATGAAGAGTATATGCTAATACACTATTACAAATATGTTCTATGGGCACAGTCACCAACACAACTACAGTGACTGCAAATATCCATGACAGAAATACACAGACAGCTTTCATTTAGCAAAACTTTATTACATTCCAATGTATTGCCAAAAGGATTCAAGGACTAACAGCACCTGCATGCTATACAGGAAGCATTTAACAGTGCCTTAAAGAATCAGCCTGCAGTTACCATAGTATTAGTCCACTAAGGGATAGTTATTCACATAGGGAAAGAACCACCACACACGTATAGAAGATGTATAAAAGCGGTTCCTGCACACTGGCATCTGCTATGTACAACCACCAACATCTCCCCTGCATCCAAACTAATTACAATAATACATAATGTCATACCATAACCAATTATTCACCCACTGTACGACATCTGCTGAATCCTTAACATACCTGGACACAGACACACTAACATGGCCCTATGTGAAATAGTTGCTGTTATACAATGGAACAGCTGCTGATGTTACAGGGTTTGTTTGAACTATACCCATTTCAGAGGGTTGAAAAGTAATTACAGCAGGAGGTGTTACTGAGTACTGATTATCAGCACAGTATGATACACATTAACACGAAACTAAAGATGTCTGGTAAGCACACTGTAAACCCTCTAACATTATATGCATAGCCATGCAGCCTTGAGCTGGTCAAACGTCCTGGCCAGACTGAAACATATGCAGAAGTATTAGGTACAGACAAACCCTGCACAAGTAGCAATGTTCAGAAATATAATAGCAGTACTCACATTTAGACGAAATCCTCTAGGCATTACACACAGTATATTAGTGTTCGTCTCCATACAGCTTTTGCAATAGATTTCAAACAACACTTCCAGGCTGTCTTCCTCACAAGTAAGGCAAAGGGACAATGCTCAAGTGGAGTACTCAGTTATACTCCACTGTTGCCATGGTATGGCTAAGGCAGTAGCTGCACAGCTGATGTGCATGTAATTAACTATTAGGAACACTGATTGCTTATCAAGATAGCACATGTTACTGATCTCTAACTATAAATGGATGCCTTGTCACACATTCAAACTATCTGTATCTACCTGTAGAACAATACAAAATACTGAAACACAAACTGAAAATGAGTAATATACCTGTCAATAACACCTCCAATTACTAAGAAGGTATGTATAACATTTAGTATCTCTGTGTATGTACTACCTGTTCTGTAAGAATTACAGTGTAATCGATGCATATAGTGGAAATAGCTATCTTGTAGCAATCTATTGTTGAGCAGTAGTAATGCTTGTAGTATTCTATGTGTGTACTGCTGTAGGTCACAAGGCAAACTCCTCATACACCACAAGGGGTGATATATATGGGCTTGGAACTCACCAATTCTCTTCCAGCCACTGTCAGTGTCAGGGTTGGTCCAACAAGTATGTGCTATAACAGGGGATAGTATATGTCGATATATTGTAACAGTAGACATATGTATGGGTGTATAAGTAAGATGAACATGTCAAAGGTGGGCTTACTATGCAAATATGGTTTGCATTGTGGGATATTGTACCTATAACTGTGCAATGTATAGTATTTTAGGCAGATCTGTATTCCATTTTACATAGCATTTCTGTTATGTTATGCAAACATTAGTTATGTCTATTGGCAATTACAATACTCAATAACAGGAAACATATGACTTGTCTTCATCTGACAGTTTAGCAGCATGAGAGCAAAGATAATTGGAAGAGCTAGGTAACTATCCATGCACATAAAACATGTAATATCCACTTCTCTAGTATCGTTTGCAAGCAATAACAGCTGTGCATGAGTACATGTTATGCAAATGTGTAGTGACCCTAGTTACAGGGCTGGGCTAAATGGCTATATGCACACCTACATAGAGTGGATATTGAGAGTAGAGACACACTGGTTGAACTTTCATGTTTGTGTAGCCTAACCTCTCATTGCCATCCTAACAGCCACTTGCAAATATTGTATGTAAGGTAGTGCACAGTGCTGGTAATGAAACAGGTTGCATATCATCTTTAACTCCAGTGTAACATCTGAAGTAGGAGTGTAAGATGTAGGAGACTGCTGCCCATGTGTAATAGCTGCTTCATAGGTGATGGCTTACACTATCTGATTATATTCTGATCATGTTGATAGTGGCACCAAAGTCTATTGATACATGATTCTGTTTGGGGAGTGGGCGTCTGTGCCCAACAGAGCTCATGGTTCTGGTGGATATGTGAGTATATACCCAGTAAAGGAAACAGACCTGTAGACACTTGCATCATCTGTAATCAACTATCAGGATATGATGTGCTCCTCAGAGGAGAATTGCTGCTAAATGTAGCTACTATGTTTCCGTAATAGCCAGTGTTGTCACGTCCATAACACAAGTAATTACTTGTGAGCATCAATGTCTAAAACATCTTCATAAGCAATAAGTACACTAAATACAGTACCTGACACTTGTAGTACTGAATGCTCATACAGGCATGTCCACTAGTCAGCTACTGGTGTTTACTAATGTCAGCTTTGTGTATGTGGCCATCCTGGGGAAATGTAATCTCTATGCCATGTACACTGCCAAATGCACCTAACACCACACCCCACACATTGTCTGGGATGCAGCTACAGGGGTAAGCTGGAAGGCAGTCCAGTCTACAGCCATGAATGGACTGGACAGTCATGAGGTGTAGGTTAACACATGCATCTCATCATCACAACCAACACATACCCTTACCAGAACACAGTATGGACACCCAAACATACTACCAGAAATCACACACATTCACAGAGGCTTCTAAGTATTTGGCCAAGCAAATGACCTCCCAATCTGGAACAGACAGACAACAAAATACACAAACTGTATGATATAGTTTGCATAATTGTGCCACACCTCAGAAAACGTGGCTGGAAACATGCCCAAACAGTACTCATTTGTGAATGCAAACTCTAGCACTATGTTACACGCCAAGATATACAAGGGCAAACATACTGTCAGCTACCTGTCTGCCATCATTAGCCACATACCCATACACTCAGACCACCTTTTGAACTATACACATGACCCTGGCATATTCCATGTTGTTGTGCAGGACCTGTGATGCAGTAGCCTGGACTTCATGGAAACACATGTAGGAACTGTCAGGTCATGTAGCCCATGCAGGTATGTCCCAAGGCCTGGGTAGCATTCTGCCATTGGCAAGAATGATACTGCAGGACAGGGACAAAGGGTTTGTATTCCACAATTGTCTAATGTACTGGTGCAATGCAAAGGGTATCCAGTATCTCTCTGCCTGGGATAAACATGGTTGACAGACCATGATTTATTTATTTATTTATTTATTTATTCATTCATTTATTTATTTATTTATTTATTTGTTTATTTGCAATTTGTTTACCAGGTTGGTCCATTTGGCCTTAAGGAGCCCGTTTTCAATGGAGTCCTGGGGAGAAAAGCTCCAAAGATACAACTAGTTATAATAACAGTATTACAAAAAAAAATACAACTAGTTATAATAACAGTATTACAAAAAATCTAAAAATAATTCTAAGTTACACAGAGTATTAAGAAGACATAACTGTGAATCTACAAGATACTGATACAGAGGTTAAGAGAATTTAGAAAATAAAATGTCAGAGTAGATAAAGTATCAGAGTTTTATCAATGATCAGTGTCAGGGTAGATACAGTATACCAGTGTTAAATGTCAGAGTAGATAAGTATCACAGTGTTAATAACTGAGTTAGTTCCAGTTGTAAAAGGTAGTGCAAAGTACCCCAATATAAATGTATTAAGGAGGAATAAAAAGAGACAGTTACTAAGAAGGTGTCAGCAGAAGTGTTTGAAGTAGAAAGGGATTATAGATAGAGATATTATGTAGGATGATGCTTTGCCAGACAGGGCCTGCACCTGTCACCCCTGGGAATCTGGATACTGGCTAGGGCTCAAGCTTCCCCTATAGTGCCTTCATCATGCCAAGTTCAAGTGGAAGTCCACTGCTGTAAACAAGCAATAAACTGCTGGTCTCACTACTCAATCATACATTTCAGAAACTCAATATGGACTCACTTACGTCAATCCTTAACATGGAGAACATATCTGTGCAGTGACTGAGATATGGTTCAACCCTCTGGAGAGCACCCCTGCATGACCATGTTATAACACATACCTCACCTCTTGCCCATTATCCTTTATTGGGACACACGGGCCACAGGTGTGTCCATATTCCTAAAGAATATGTACACTCCCACGCTAGTTGCACTTGCATAACTTCAGATGTATTATGATGAGCAACTACCTTTGTGCCAAAGTGGGATCCAAGGTGCACCTTGTGACAGATCACCCACCATGACTCAGAATTCCCAGCTGTCATATTGTGCTGTAATGGGGAATATTAGGTTTGAGACAGAAAATCATAATAATGGCTACTCTCAACTATTCCATTATGAACTGGGAAGACTCCTCATGTACCAACACCTGCGCTCAATGCATGTTGGATTTCATCAACCCCAATGACCTGGATCACCATAGTCACACAAACAGGGCTAACAGTATGCTACACATAGTCAGTCTCCAAAGCCAATGTTATGCTTCTTAAGAGTGAAGTGGTGACTGCCATGGCACCCATGCAGATGGACAATGCATGTGCAAATGCTGAATCCTATACAAATGAACTTTAAGCACTCACATAAGTGCAGTGATTATGCCATTGAAACAGAACCAAGATTCAACCAAACTCAAACACGAAGGCAAACTGGTGGTACCCTGCCTTAAAGTGTACCACAGAAGGTAGTAACTGTTGCAAGAGTGAACACACATGAATGGTGATGATCCCTGGTCAGCCTCTGTAAGATGCAGATACACTATATAAAACCACACAAAGCTACTGTGAAACTAATCAGCCACATAATATGAGGCCAACCACAGAGCATTCTATAGCTGTGTCATGAATCGCAATGACAACAAGACCTGCCGTGCTTCACAGCACTATGACATGGGAAGTACTGCACCAGCAGAAATAGCACCTGTACATCCAGATAGGGTCTTGGAGAACCTAAACTCACCCCCCCCCCCGCAGCAGGTACACATATTTATATATCCATGTACACTACAGAGCTCCTGTAATAACAACTATGCAGGTACAAGCTGCACTCTCTAAAGCCATACATACAGCTTTCATGGGACCTGTCAACATCCCAGGTTGTATCCTACAGAAATGTCAAAACAATTTGCTCTCCACATACACATCATGTTCAATCATAGCTTCATGTCAGGCTGTGTACACACTGAATGGTGCACAGCAACAGTTATCATGCCCCACAAAGGGGGAGACACCACTGATAATGGGAAATAGTGCACTGCTACCCTGCTGAGTCTGGTCTGTAAGTCCATGAACCGTGATCAACTTATTTGATGTAGTCATTACAGATGCAGATGACAGTAAGGTTGATTCACACAGCATATCATGACCTTGCCAAGTCTTAGTACACCATCACCCATACTGTGTTCCAGCTACACTCAGTATACCAGGTGTATATTCCTATGTCACAGGAGTGGTTGGCAACTGGACCGCTGGCAGAACCAACACTGCAGAAGGTGTCTGACTAATACATGCACATCAAACCAGTGCCAGCTACAGTAATACAGGGTTAATTCCTGGTACTCCCCTTCTTTCTTATCTATACCACACAGACTAACACAGAAGGCATCTGCCTATTGATGTTTGCAAATGGCTATGAACTAGGAGCAATAGTTGACTCAACGTGTGCTGTGGTCAACATACAGAAGGGCCTTTGTGGGTCAGTGTGTGACATATGGCCACACTCTGACAGCTAAGTATTGCATTGTCATCCCCTATGTTAAAAACCCTGTACCCATGAACTACCACCTAGGCAGCGGTCAACATAATGGAAACTGTGTGTGTATGGGATGCAGCTGGACAGTAGTCATTCCTTTGATAGTTACTTCACCACACCAGACAGGGAGTCGTACGTGGTACCCCTAATCATGACAGGGTGCCATCCATTAATATAGAGATCATTGTTCAGCCATACTCAACACTCAAGTGACCCATAGTAGATCACATATCTCCTTTAAGGGTTATTGGCCATGCTGAGATGGCCTACACTGGTGATCCCAGTCCCTAGCTCCACTATGTAGCATGATGCCTACCCTGAATAAAGCCATGTCCGACCCAGAGATGTTGGACATGCTACACTTACACATCCTGATTTCAAATAAACACATACTTCATGGGTATCAACCTTTCTAGTACAAGGATCACAACATGCCTGACAGATCTGTGTCCCATACACTTTACATACTCCTGCCATACTATGCATCCCTGTCCAGCAAAGCTGCACATTGCCCCTCTTTGTGACATGGTGTGAGGACCACATGGCAAATATATCAGTAACCCTGCAGATCAGTTCTGTGGCACTGCTTGAATTGGCCACTGAAACCTACCTGTCTGTTGGCTACAGCTAGGTAACTTTTCAGCCTAGGCTCATAAATGTCCAGGGCATATAGCCTACTATACTATATAGTGTGTGAGTGTGTGTACATATATATATATATATGGTTCTACCTCACATAAACGAAACACCACAACACCGACAACGCAATCACCGACACCACATAACCGACAGTATAAA